>NC_137925.1:32508526-32523526 GCF_963457725.1 Sprattus sprattus | reverse complement strand
GGGTGTGAGGTTGGAGTGGAGGGTGGGTGTGAGGTTGGAGTGGAGGGTGGGTGTGAGGCTGGAGTGGAGGGTGGGTGTGAGGTTGGAGTGGAGGGTGGGTGTGAGGTTGGAGTGGAGGGTGGGTGTGAGGTTGGAGTGGAGGGTGGGTGTGAGGTTGGAGTGGAGGGTGGGTGTGAGGTTGGAGTGGAGGGTGGGTGTGAGGTTGGAGTGGAGGGTGGGTGGGGGGTTGGAGTGGCGGCTGGGTGGGGGGTTGGAGTGGCGGCTGGGGGTGAGGTTGGAGTGGAGGGTGGGTGTGAGGGTGGGGGGGGAGGTTGGAGTGGAGGGTGGGTGTGAGGTTGGAGTGGAGGGTGGGGGTGAGGTTGGAGTGGAGGGAGGGGGGAGGTTGGAGTGGAGGGTGGGTGTGAGGTTGGAGTGGAGGGTGGGTGGGGGGTTGGAGTGGAGGGTGGGTGGGGGGTTGGAGTGGAGGGTGGGTGTGAGGTTGGAGTGGAGGGTGGGTGGGGGGTTGGAGTGGAGGGTGTGAGGGAGGGTGAGGACGGCGGAGGTGTCATTCATTTCTATTAACGTCCCGCAGCAGTTAGTACGAGTGTCTGGGGGAAGAGAGAAGACAGACAGACAGACAGACAGACAGACAGACAGACAGACTGTTGAGGGCAAAATACACTTGTGCTTTCGAGTGAAAAACCAGACAATTGAACCACGCAACCCTCCTTCCTATCACCCACCGAGCAGCTCACACAAAACACCATATTTTTTTCCCGGCAAGCTCTCAGTCATTCAGAGCTAATTTCATTTTAATTAAGAGCCAGAATAAGATACGGTGAATCCATTACAACCCCCCCCCACCCTCCACCAGCCCCCAGCAGCCCCCACCAAAGCCCATCCAACTGGTGTCATTAACACAGAGACTGACAGGCTTCATCATGTGACGAGCCACGGATGAACACAGCCACATTGCCATGCATCACGACCTCCCATCTATTGTAACTTCATCTAATCCCTCTTATCTCCACTCCTGTTCCTGGCCTGCGCCCTGCTGGGAACATACTCTGTGCTAATGCTTTCACACATTACACTGGTTAGCACATATCAACCATTAAGTGCTGTGTTAATAAACCAGAAGAATGAACTTAGTGAACCTGTATGCACAGACATGCCAGAGAAATACCTTTGTCATGCGAAGTGGAACACATTTCTAAGGGAAGCATGGACATTACAAAAGATGAAATAATAGCCATAACAGCAGTTAACATGTCTTTGAGTTAGTTAATGCATAAGTGAAGGGCTTAATGGCTGAATCAACTAGAGAAGAGATAATGGAGATAATGGATCCTTTGTGCCAAGTGTTACTTTGCCTCTGTGTTTCCCTCTGAGGTCGCACGGGGAGACAAGATGGTGTGGGGCCGGCTCAGACAGGCGGCATGATGGCGGGGGACGCGGTGCTACCACATGAGACACCACTTTAATGATCACAAGCAGAGCTCAAACCGCGGAGAACCTGCCAGCCTTGGTCCGTGCTCAAGGTAGGGCCTAACACTATTCCCAAGATACGCCCATCACTGCTACTGTAGCATTAGCATTACGCTCTTCCCAAGATACGCCCATCACTGCTACTGTAGCATTAGCATTACGCTCTTCCCAAGATACGCCCATCACTGCTACTGTAGCATTAGCATTTCGCTATTCACAAGATACGCCCATCACTGCTTCTGTAGCAAGCTGAGCTCAAACCGCGAGAGGATAACCTGCCGCCTTGGTCCATGCTCAAGGTAGGGTCTACGCTATTCACAAGATAAGCCCATCACTGCTACTGTAGCATTAGCATTCGCTATTCATAAGATATGCCCATCAGTGCTACTGTAGCATTAGCATGCTGGGCAAACGCCAACAGCATTACGCTATCAGCACAGCAGCTACACATTGTGAATACGCTTCAAGGTGTGATGATGTTAAGAGATAACGGCCTTTGCTTGTCGTGGATTAACTTGGCTTGTCTACACAGTGGTGGTCTGTGTGGTGGATCTAGGCCATTGGGGGTGGGGGTGGGGATGGGGGGAGATCATTCAGCAACCTGACCGTGGAACAGAAGCAACTCGAGTATAGCACAGAGGTTCAGCTAGGGGATGAGCACTGGAGCACTCATACAATCTCATACACACACACAGATACTGTACAGAAAAGACAATGACACAACTCAATGTACTTATAATACACACAAAAACAGAATGCATTACTACTATGTGTTACACAGATTCTGTGTGCATGTCAGTGCGTGGCCATGTGAGGTACATATGTGTGCGCGCATGCGTGGTGCAGTGTAAATGTGCGTCTCTGTGTAATCATGTGCAGTTCAACATTGTGCTTCTGTGTGTGTGATTCTATGGGGTGTGTGTGTGTGTGTGTGTGTGTGTGTGTGTGCCCATGCGTGGTGCAGTGTATGTGTGCGTCTGTGTGTAATCATGTGCAGTTCAACAGTGTGCTTCTGTGTGTGTGTGTTTCTGTATGGTGTGTGTGTGTGTGTGTGTGTGTGTGTGTGTGTGCCCATGCGTGGTGCAGTGTATGTGTGCGTCTGTGTGTAATCATGTGCAGTTCAACAGTGTGTTTCTGTGTGTGTGTTTCTGTATGGTGTGTGTGTGTGTGTGTGAGTGAGTGTGGGGGTCTATGGCACATCTGGGCTGGCACAGCGGGTGGCCTGGCCCTGGGGGGCCCACCGTGAACGGTGCGGTGCGGTGCGCTGGAGACAGATGGTGTAGTGCTAGCGGACTACAGGGGAGGCCTCAGTCTCAGTCCTACTGTGAGCAGGAGCTGTCTTGAGGCTGAGTGATGCAAGAACTCAGGAGGTCACAGGGTTCAAAGGATCGACTATTGTCTTCCTCCGCGGGGAAAAGAGCGAATGGGAGTGGAGATCATTGTTGGCATTGGCTCCGAGCTGTTTTGGAGTTTTTGATTCATCGTCAAATCACTGCTTGTCAGACCAAGCTAAATATGTTCAGTGCGGGCGTGGAGCTGCAGTGACACTGTGACATTACAAATGGTGTGGTTTGATTTGTGTACTTCTGTTTGGATTCTCATGATGGAGGCCAAGTGGGTCAGACAAGACGGAGCTTTGGGCTAGTGAAGAGTATGAGTAAGCCAGTGTGTGAGTGTGTGTGTGTGTGTGTGTGTGTGTGTGAGTGTGTGTGTGTGTGAGTGTGAGTGTGTGTACAAATGTGGATGTATCAGTGTATCTGTGCATCTGTGAAAGCCTGTTTGAATATGTCTGAATCTGTGCATGTAGAAGAGTGTGTGTGTTACGGTGCTCACCGTGAGGCTGTGTGTTGAGAGGAGTGTTTGTGTGTGTGTGTGTGTTGCGGTGCTCACCGTGAGGCTGTGTGTTGAGAGGAGGGACTGTACCCGCTCCTTCAGGCTCAGCACCTGGCTCTCCAGCTGCTCCTTGTCCTCCGAGCTCTTCTCAAGCTCCGCCTCCCTCGCTTTCAGCTCCTCACGGATCTTTAGCAGTTGCTGGAGAGAGATGGAGAGAGAGAGAGAGAGAGAGAGAGAGAGATCGAGGGAGAGAGAGAGATGGAGGGAGACAGATAGAGGGACAGAAGGAGAAGACAAAGACAAAGAGAGTCAGTCAGACAGAGACATTTGGTCCTCAGGGCCTAAAGACCTCACAGGCTATTTAGCAGCCTTGCTCAACCCAAACAGGTTCAGGATGGGACTCTGTCAAAAGCACCCACAGTATGGGAGAACAGCTTCCATTAAATAGGCCTAACTCCTCACTGTACACTGTGGTTATTTTATCTGAATGACAGACTATACCCTGCTTAAAACAGCAAGGAAAGCAGCACAAATACCCACCACAACTCCACAGAACACCATTATTCTCAAAGCACAGCCCTGCTAGGAACCTAGAGGGAAGCTTTATCGCAAATCATCTCCCATATCTCCCCCACGGCCAATTGAATACACATAGCAAGCCATTAGAAAATGTGAATATCCTCTGATTTGGTGATGTGGAGTATTTTGACAGGATTTGTGCAGCCAGCCAGACCGATTGCTCACGCCTCATCAAGCAGGCCTTGTCACCATCAGCTGGGGGGGGGTATTCCTACTCCCCATCTCCCATCTGTCTTTCCTATCTTTCTTTCTCTCTCCCTCCTCATCAGTCCTCTTCCTCTTTCTCAGCAGTCTGGACAGCCAAGCAACTGGCCCCGTCACCCACTAGCCTCCTCTCCTCCTCTGCCAGGGCTCACAGGTTGATGCTGCCTTATTTATTTCACTACCCCCTCCTCTAGTTTCTTCTCCGGCGGAGGCGGTGGCGGCGGCTGGCTTGGCGGTGCTATCTGGTTGTTTACTCGTGATAAGACAGTTATTGGCCTCCCCTGGAAACCGGGTATTAGTGTGGATGTGTGCTATGCAGAGGGAATATTTTGACAGGCTAATTTGGCGGGGATGCGGCCATGGTTCCGTGCCCGGAGGATGTTTCTATTTCTCTTTCCTTTTCTCTCTGCCGCGGTTCAGGTGAAAACCCTGATTAGGTTTGGGTGTGGGGGATTGGAGGGTGCAAGTGCTCAGCTGTCAGTAAGCACTCTCTCAAGGCACGGCTCTGTCTATCTCCCAGTGTGTGTGTGTGTGTGTGTGTGTGTGTGTGTGTGTGTGTGTGTGGTTGTGTGGTTGTGTGTGTGTGTGGTAGTGTGTACCTTGGGAGGTGCATGTCTAACTGCTGTACCCCAGTGTGTACATTATTATGTTTGTAATGGTTGCTAGTTGCCTGCAGTAACTGGGAGCTAAAACACACTGTGAAACACACACACACCCAGGCTGAGGACTACTGCTGGATACAGCCAGGCTTCACCGTGTTGGGAGGTTTGTTTGTGTGTGGGTGGAATAAACAGACCAACTGTTATGTAGTTATGTGTGAGCCTGTGTTAATTACAGACACACATATACAAAGACCACACAGACAGCCACAACACTCACATCAAGAGTGGGGGCTGGGGTGTGTGCCTGTGTGCTTGTATTTCTGTGTGGTCAGATGCAAGGCATTCTGGGAGCTGAAGGCTAGCCATTGTGCATTCTGACAGGCAGCAGGTTTCCTGTCCAGCTGCTTCTCAGTGAGGCGATCCTTCAGCTTCTATTTAGGGCCGGGTAGCCCTCGTGAAGAAAACACACTTGATGCCCAATGTGGCAGCAGGTACCAAAGCAATGCATGCTGGGAAGAGAGAAACGGTAGCACTGGCAACTGGATACAGAGTGAGCAAGGGGCAGATAGGGAACAACATGCTCAGAAGGAAGCAGTACAATAAGGGTTTACTAATTAAAAGGAAGTACAAAGTTCATAAAGTATCATAAAACATAGTGGAAGTAGTCCCAACCGTGTGTTTATCTCCTTGGGAAACACCGATCAAGCTTTGGCCTGAATAAACTAAGGACTAGCACTCTCGCTTATGTATCTTTTCTTAACAGAAACAGATCTTTTTTGAATCTCCGGAGTGATCAGAGTAAAAAAAGATAAAGAAACGATGCCCCCAACTGCTCTCGATGTGCAGGTAGGTACCTTAGGCTTAGACAGTAGCCTCTGCCATCGGTGTGTGAAGGAATGCTCTTGTAAGGGCAAATGTTACACCCAGGACGCTGCACTCATCCAGTGAGCGTCGTCTGGCACTGCCCCCGGTGCAAGCACGGCAATCCAGACTATTCTCAGTTGTAGTTCCACCTTGGTGGAACAACCTGCCTAGCACTACCAGAGCAGGGGCGTCCCTCTCTACCTTCAAGAAGCTCTTGAAGACCTAACTCTTCAGAGAGCACCTCCCTTCTTAACTGGTACCTTGGCTTAACTTGCACTTAAGCAGTGACAGGCCCGCACTTCTCTTTCTTTCTATGTCGTTTCTATTTTTTTTTTGAAAAAAAATAAGCAGTATTTATTAGTGTTGCACCGATGCCATTTTTTGGCTCCGATACCGATACCGATACCTGGCTGTGCAGTATCGGCCGATACCGATACCATACCGATACCACTGTTTGAAATTTGAAAAATATTTTTTTTTTAATCAATGGTTTGGTCCCATGTATAATACTAGTGTAACAGTAAGAAAGTCAAATTACATTTCTTGACAGTTTCAGCACTTCAGACATAACTGAGGACTAGTCCTCTATAATTGATGGTTTACCTTACTGAGCAGCACAGTGGCTTTTCTGATTTTGAACACAATAGAGTTAAAGTTTGATCAGTTCTTTTTTTTTTTTCTTTCCCTGTATTGTTTCTTTGTGTGTTTGTTTAGTTTGTGGACCAAACCATTGATAAAAAAAAAAAAAAAAAAAAAAAAAAAAAAAAAAGTATCTGCACTATTTGTTGGTACTCGCCGATACCGATACCACCATTTTAGTGCTGTATCGGGGCCCTATCCGATACTGGTATCGGTATCGGTGCAACACTAGTATTTATTGTTACACCAGGTTTTATTGCTCTTAGCTTGATTGTTCTCTCCCTTGTACGTCGCTTTGGACAAAAGCGTCTGCTAAATTACTAAATGTAAAGGTCTGAGGCATTAGACTGTAAAGCGCAGTCAATTTACCACTCAGTAAGAAACATAAAATCTAAATTGTAGGATATTATAATGTCACTAACTAAGAATGATTTGTTGGCTAGATATCTGATATTAAATAAAGTTAGTTTTGTAGAGCTAATAGCACCTGGGGAAGTCTGAGGTTGTAGTGATACAGGTTACAGATTAGACTGGTTATCCCCATTAGCAGCACTCAATGTCTAATCAACACAGGAATAAAGAACATTACAGCCATAGGCTACTGGCTCCCAGCCTGATCTCAGAACAGCTGTCGGTAGCACCTCTTCTATAGCAGGGATTCTGAGCACAGGACACAATGCTATCAGTGTTTTATACCTGAACACATGACCCAATGCTATCAGTGTTGAACACATGAACCAATGCTATCAGTGTTGAACACATGACCCAATGCTATCAGTGTTTCATACCCTGAACACATGACACAATGCTATCAGTGTTTTATACCTGAACACATGACCCAATGCTATCAGTGTTTCATACCCTGAACACATGACCCAATGCTATCAGTGTTTTATACCTGAACACATGACACAATGCTATCAGTGTTTTATACCTGAACACATGACCCAATGCTATCAGTGTTTCATACCCTGAACACATGACCCAATGCTATCAGTGTTTTATACCTGAACACATGACACAATGCTATCAGTGTTTTATACCTGAACACATGACCCAATGCTATCAGTGTTTTATACCATGAACACATGACCCAATGCTATCAGTGTTGAACACATGACCAATGCTATCAGTGTTTTATACCTGAACACATGACCCAATGCTATCAGTGTTTTATACCTGAACACATGACCCAATGCTATCAGTGTTGAACACATGACCCAATGCTATCAGTGTTGAACACATAACCCAATGCTATCATTATACCCTGAACACATGACCCAATGCTTTCAGTGTTTCATACCCTGAACACATGACACAATGCTATCAGAGTTTAATTAATACCCTGAACACAAGACCCAATGCTATCAGTGTTGTATATTGAACACAAGACACAATGCTATCAGTGTTTTAATTTATACCCTAATCACATGACCCAATGCCATCAGTGTTTCATACCCTAATCACATGACCCAATGCCATCAGTGTTTAATACCCTAATCACATGACCCAATGCCATCAGTGTTTAATACCCTAATCACATGACCCAATGCCATCAGTGTTTAATACCCTAATCACATGACCCAATGCCATCAGTGTTGAACACATGACCCAATGCTATCAGTGTTGAACACATGACCCAATGCTATCAGTGTTTCATACCCTGAACACATGACCCAATGCTATCAGTGTTTCATACCCTGAACACATGATCCAATGCTATCAGTGTTGTATACCCTGGACACATGACACAATGCCATCAGTGTTGTATACCCTGAACACATGATCCAATGCTATCAGTGTTGTATACCCTGAACACATTACACAATGCCATCAGTGTTGTATACCCTGCTGCTGCTGCTGCTATCAGTAGCGCTAACTGAACACTCAGTGCCCTGTACTGCCAGGGGAGATGAAGGACAAGACTGCTGCTATTGGTGCTGAAGTGGCCTAAAAGAACAGGCATTGGGAAAAGATGGCCTGCACACACCAGCTCCTCCATTTTCTCTGAGAAATCCATACGTGGGGGGAGGGGGTGATGTTGAGAGGTGTGGAGAGAGAGAGAGACATAATGAGGAGAGAGGGAGGGAGAAAGTGAGAGGTGATTAGGGAAAGGGAAATTGCCACTGTGTAGTAGCAGACTGAGGCACATTTTGCAGTCAGGGCTGATTGTGGAGACAGCTGAGGGTCTGTTTTCAGTGGAACGGATCGGTTAGCGGCTATATCGCTGGCCATAAGCAGAGGGTTAAGGTGCTCTCAGGAGTCTCTGAGATATGAGCGGGAGGTGGATTGGGATGGGATTGGGTTGGGTTGGGCCGGTCAACCTTATCTGAACGTCTCAGGGACGGATGAGCTCGTTAAGGCTTGTTAGACCTCGTCAGAGCTCATTAAAAGCTGTCCTTTCTCCAATGGCTGCCAAGGTCAGGCTGGGAGGCACCTGCAGCATGTGAGACTCCTCTTTACATCAAGCTCCACTTATCACCAGAGATGGATGCGTGTTTGTGTGGAGCTGTTTGTTTGTTTATTTGTTTGTTTGTTTGTCTGCAAGCGTTACAAACATTCAACACAGCCAAATCTGTCAGTTCACAAGTTGGACTGCCTGCTATTTATACATTTATATTTATAAGTACACATGTGTTTGTATGTTTGTAATTGTGAATGTGTCTGCATGTCACTGCAGACCAATGACTGAGAGAGTCCTTGAGCAAGCACTCAGAGTGGGCCAGGTCACTACTGTGTCAAGTCTCAGTGTGTGTGTGTGTGTGTGTGTGTTTGGCCTTCCACACACACACACACCACATCAGAAGGGAATGGCAGGGCGTTGAGGAGTCTGGCTCTGGCCAATGAAAAGGAGCATAGAGAAACTCAAGCCTAAGGGCCTGGCCCCAAACTCTTCCTCCTAACTCGCTCACTAATGATGATGATGATGAATGACTGGCTCACAGGATAACCCTAACTGAGAAACTGTAAAATGTGTGAGTGAGTGAGTGAGTGAGTGAGTGAGTGAGTGAGTGAGTGAGAGTGTGTGTGTGTGTGGGGTTTGGCTGTCTTGCTATGGACCTCACTCACTGCGTGGTTACTGTGTCCTCTTGCGGTTGTGGTGTGTGTGCGTGTCTAAGTGAGGCTCCACCTATGGGTTTAACTGATGAATGCGCGCGTATCTGTGCGTGTGTGTGTGTGTGTGAGAGAGAGAGAGAGCAACTCATTTTTCTTGCTGCTAACAAGCTGTGGGAGGAGAACACCTCTATGTCAAAGCACTACACAGGTGTGTGTGTGTGTGTGTGTGTGTGTATGTGTGTGTGTGGGGGGGGGCGGGGGGGGGGGGGCATGTGATATTCCATCAATTTCCTCCTGCATAGCATGTGGAGATGAGGAGACTGAATTCATGTATGGACCGCTGTAAAGCATGCTTCACTGACTCTGCTGTGAGAAATCTGGCAGGGCTGCTGTAGAGAGAGAGTGTGTGTGTGTTTGTGTGTGTATGTATGTGTGTGTGTATGTGCGTGTGTGTGTGTGTGTGCGTGTGGGCATAAGTATGTGCCAATGTGTGCGTACATGTGTGATTGTGGAGGGAGTTACACTTTCTAGACTATCTACAGAGCTAAAAGCAGGCGGTGTATGTATCTGTATGTGTGTGTCTGTGTGTTCATGTTCTTCCTCTTCCCTATGCTCTGCAGAGCCTGTAGGGGCAAAATGAACTGCTACTGCAGAGGTGTGTGTGTGTGTGTGTGTGTGTGTGTGTGTGTGTGTGTGTGTGTGTGTGTGTGTGTGAGCGGTACCTTCTGCATGCCCTGCAGCGCCTGCTGGAGGAAGCTGAGCTGCTGCTGGCGTGTGGCGTGTGGCGTGTGTGTGTGTGTGTGTGTGTGTGTGTGTGTGTGTGTGTGTGTGTGTGTGTGTGTGTGTGTGTGTGTGTGTGTGTGTGTGTGTGTGTGTGTGTGTGTGTGTGTGTGTGTGTGTGTGTGTGTGTGTGTGTGTGCGGTACCTTCTGCATGCCCTGCAGCGCCTGCTGGAGGAAGCTGAGCTGCTGCTGGCGTGTGGTGTGTGTGTGTGTGTGTGTGTGTGTGTGTGTGTGTGTGTGTGAGCGGTACCTTCTGCATGCCCTGCAGAGCCTGCTGGAGGAAGCTGAGCTGCTGCTGGCGTGTGGTGTGTGTGTGTGTGTGTGTGTGTGTGTGTGTGTGTGTGTGTGTGTGAGCGGTACCTTCTGCATGCCCTGCAGAGCCTGCTGGAGGAAGCTGAGCTGCTGCTGGCGTGTGTGTGTGTGTGTGTGTGTGTGTGTGTGTGTGTGTGTGTGAGCGGTACCTTCTGCATGCCCTGCAGAGCCTGCTGGAGGAAGCTGAGCTGCTGCTGGCGTGTGTGTGTGTGTGTGTGTGTGTGTGTGTGTGTGAGCGGTACCTTCTGCATGCCCTGCAGAGCCTGCTGGAGGAAGCTGAGCTGCTGCTGGCGTGTGGTGTCCTCCTCACTGTGCTGTGGCTGGGCCTTGCCCTGCTCCTGCTTCAGCAGCTCCACCTCGTTCCTGTACGCGTCCAGCTGACAGCGCAGAGAGTCATTCTCCTCCTTCAGGGCCTCGGCCTGGGCAGCTGGTCCTGATGGAGAGAAAGAGAGAGGGAGTGTGAGTGTGTGTGAGTGTGTGAGTGTGAGAGTGTGTGTGTGAGTGTGTGAGTGTATGAGTGTGAGTGTGTGAGTGTATGAGTGTGAGAGTGTGTGTGAGTGTGTGAGTGAGTGAGTGTGTGATTTGAGAGTGTGAGTGAGTGTGAGAGTGTGTGTGTGTGATCTCGCTGCTGCCTGTCAGTTCATTCACCCCATCTCAACATACTGTGTGTGTTGCAGATGTGCCAAGTGGCCGATGCCTAATTGGATGCTCTTAAGTCATTAGTGCCTCTAAGTGCTGAGAAGGTGGGAGTTCAGCCTTCTATCATATACAGCACGCTAATTAAGCATTCAAACAGGCTTTTTTAAAGGAAAGAGCAACAAGAGAGAGAGAAAGTGAGAGAGAGAAAGTGAGAGAGAGAAAGAGAGAGAGAGGAGAATAGTAACATGTATTCACACAAACAAACCCAGAGGCGAAACAGGTCTAAAGAGAGGTCTGAAAGAGCACTGAGAGAGTCAAAGAGACCCATTACCAACAGAATGAGAAATATGGAGAGAGAAGAGAGGAAGGGGGATGGAGATGGAGGGATGAGAAATATGGAGAGAGAAAAGAGGAAGGGCTGGCAGGCAAGAAAGAGACAGCAGTCAGCAGACGACAAAATAACTATCTAGCTACCTGAGAGCAGGGGACAGATCTCTGTTTTTTCCTACACACACACAGACACACACACACACACACACACACACACAGAATAAAGTGCAGTCCGTCAAGAGAGACTGAGTGAAAGCATGAGAGAGGGGGGGTGGGTCACGTGGGTCTCTGCTATGAAAGGGCTTATGCCGTCATCACTGAACTCTCCACGGCTGCATATCTGGGCCTAATTAGAGAGTATTAAATCGTAATGGGAGAAATGCATTAATGTACCATGCGTATTGTTATCAAATGGCAGTCATTAAAACTGATGCAATGCTGGCCTTTTCTCACTCTCTCCAGGCAGAGGGACAAAGAGAGGCAGTGGCCTATTCAATTAGAGAATGTAATCCACACACACACACACACGCGCGCATCACGAGCACGCGCACACTCACACTCTCACTCACTCACTCACTCACGCACGCACGCACGCACGCACACACGCATGCACGCATATGAGGACGCACGCACGCACGCACGCACGCACACACACACACACACACACACACACACACACACACACACACACACACACACACACACACACACACAGAGACAGACAGACAGACAGACAGACAGACAGACACACACACACACACACACACACACACACACACACACACACACAGACACACAGACACACACACCAGACACCAGACACACACCACACACCACACACTCTCACACACACACACACACACACACACACACACATCGCGTTTAACTATGTTTTAATGCATATGCCCACCCCCACACCCCTTCCAAAAAATGAAAGAGAAAGGAAGGTGAGGGTAGAAAAGCGTGAGATCAAAGCGTGGCTTTGGAAGCCTTGTGTAGATGAAGGGTGGGGTTGGGTTTGATCCGGGGACTCATCCCCCGTGGACGGCTCTAACAGACTAATGAAGCACAAGGTACCTGAACCAACCAGCTGTGAGGATCCCAGTCTGGGAGGGTTAAGATCCGCTGAGTTCATAAAACTCCTGACTGCTGACAAAACACTCCACCTCATCTAACCCTTATCTAACACTGGAACCTACATGAGATCAAATGACAAAAGGGAGAGAGAGAGAGGGAGAGAAAGGTAGAGAGAGAGGGAGAGAAAGGTAGAGAGAGAGGGACAGAAAGGTAGAGAGAGAGCGGGACAGAAAGGTAGCGAGAGGGGGACAGAAAGGTAGATAGAGAGAGGGACAGAAAGGTAGAGAGAGAAGGAGTACAACAGAAGCAACAGTAGAGGGGGGGAGAGAGAGGGAAAGAGGGAGAGTGTGAGAAGGAAAGAAAGAGATAGGTGCTGTTATTGATTGCAGGGTCTCATCAAACTCCCCACAACACCCTGCCATGTCCACAGCAATGCTGGCTTTTGTGTTCACTCTTTCTCTTCCCAAATTCTCTCCCTCACTCCCCCTCTCCTCCGCTCTCATGGCACCCTTTCAAACATCTGACAGCCAGGCTGACAGTGATCGTTATCATTGTTTTCTAATAACCAAGCTCACGCATAAAGAGGATACACACACACACACACACACACACACACACACACACACAGAGACAGACAGACAGACAGACAGACAGACAGACAGACAGACAGACAGACAGACAGACAGACAGACAGACAGACAGACAGACAGACAGACAGACAGACAGACAGACAGACAGACAGACAGACAGACAGACAGACAGACAGACAGACAGACAGACAGACAGACAGACAGACAGACAGACACACACACACACACACACACACACACACACACACACACACACACACACACACACACACACACACACACACACACACACACACACACACACACACACACACACACACAGACACACAGACACACACACCAGACACCAGACACACACCAGACACCACACACCACACACTCTCACACACACACACACACACACACACACATCGCGTTTAACTATGTTTTAATGCATATGCCCACCCCCACACCCCTTCCAAAAAATGAAAGAGAAAGGAAGGTGAGGGTAGAAAAGCGTGAGATCAAAGCGTGGCTTTGGAAGCCTTGTGTAGATGAAGGGTGGGGTTGGGTTTGATCCGGGGACTCATCCCCCGTGGACGGCTCTAACAGACTAATGAAGCACAAGGTACCTGAACCAACCAGCTGTGAGGATCCCAGTCTGGGAGGGTTAAGATCCGCTGAGTTCATAAAACTCCTGACTGCTGACAAAACACTCCACCTCATCTAACCCTTATCTAACACTGGAACCTACATGGCATCAAATGACACAACGGAGAGAGAGAGGGACAGAAAGGTAGAGAGAGAGGGAGAGAAAGGTAGAGAGAGAGGGACAGAAAGGTAGAGAGAGAGCGGGACAGAAAGGTAGCGAGAGGGGGACAGAAAGGTAGAGAGAAAGAGGGACAGAAAGGTAGAGAGAGAGCGGGACAGAAAGGTAGCGAGAGGGGGACAGAAAGGTAGAGAGAGAGGGACAGAAAGGTAGAGAGAGAGCGGGACAGAAAGGTAGTGAGAGGGGGACAGAAAGGTAGAGAGAGAGGGACAGAAAGGTAGAGAGAGAGGGACAGAAAGGTAGAGAGAGAGGGACAGAAAGGTAGCGAGAGGGGGACAGAAAGGTAGAGAGAGAGAGGGACAGAAAGGTAGAGAGAGAAGGAGTACAACAGAAGCAACAGTAGAGGGGGGGAGAGAGAGGGAAAGAGGGAGAGTGTGAGAAGGAAAGAAAGAGATAGGTGCTGTTATCGATTGCAGGGTCTCATCAAACTGCCGACTGGGGGAGGAAGGGCTGGTGGAGGTGTGTGTGTGTGTGTGTGTGTGTGTGTATGCGTGTGTGTGTGTGTGTGTGTGTGCGTGTGTGCGTGTGAAGGGGTGGGGTGGTGTGGGGGGCACTCAACTTGCACTCTGTGTCAGGCAACACTATCGAGCGTACAACACCTCTAGATGCTGACAGGAGAGTGCGTGCAGGACTGGCCCGCTGGCTCACTGCGCCATATCAATTGGCAGAAGACACCTGCCTGTTACCATTGATTGGAGTTAGGACAGCGGGGGAGGGGAGGGGAGGGAGAGAAATAAATAAATAGAGAGAAATGAAAACTGGGCTTGTTGGCTGGTGTGAAAATGCTGGTGTCGTGGTTACTGGCTTGCTTCACTGTGTGTGTGTTTGTGTGTGTGTGTAAGGTGTGTATTTATGTGTGAGGGATAAAAGGAGGAAAGGAATGAAAGGATGGAGGGAAGGTATGGAGGAAGAGAGGAGAGATGGAGAGAAGGACGGGGTGAATAAGCCTTTTGGCTTGGGCCGGCTTCAGTCGTGTGTAGCAGGGGTGAAATGTTTGCATAAATAAGGGGATGCTGAAATGACTCCCCACAACATCCTGCCATGTCCACAGCAATGCTGGCTTTTGTGTTCACTCTTTCTCTTCCCAAATTCTCTCCCTCACTCCCGCTCTCCTCCGCTCTCATGGCACCCTTTCAAACATCTGACAGCCAGGCTGACAGTGATCGTTATCATTGTTTTCTAATAACCAAGGTCACGCATGAAGAGGAGAGCCATTTG
>NC_137925.1:32493526-32503526 GCF_963457725.1 Sprattus sprattus | reverse complement strand
GCAGTGTGTGGCCAGTTTGATGGATGGATGAACAGACGGATGGGTCGCGTGACTGGCTGGCTGGGCGAGTGGGCAATTGAAATTGATGGATGGATGGATGGATGGATGGATGGATGGATGGATGGGTGGATGGATGGATGGATGGATGGGTGGATGGATGGACGGATGGATGGGTGGATGGATGGGTGGATGGATGGATGGATGGATGGATGGGTGGATGGATGGATGGATGGATGGACGGATGGATGGGCGGGCAGATGTATGGATTAATGCATGGGTGGATGACAGGCCAGAGGGTCCGGCCCAAGCATAAATATGTCCCAGCAGGGAGCTCTCTCTCTCTCTCTCTCTCTCTCTCTCTCTCTCTTCCTCCCTCTTTCAGCATTTTGGCATTCACTTCTCATCCTCTCCCCAGTGAAGGACAGGGCCGAGGACACTCAGGACACTGAGATGTGAGGATGAGGATGAGCGTACTGCTCCAATAATGAGCTGAATCCCCCAATGGCTCTCTGAGTACCCAACAACCCCCCCACCTCCCACGGGGCAAATAATGCGTGTTTTGAACAACAACAACAACAACAAAAACTAGACGTAACGCAAAGCGTTACAAAATATGACCGCCGAACTGTTCAGTAGGTTTTGGCACAGAATGAGTCATGGTTGTCAGTGTGTTTGTGTGTTTTTATGTGCTTTGTGTGTGAAAATTGGTTTGTGTTTCATTTTTAAGTATTAAAGGAATTATTTGTGATAGATTTTGATGATTTGGTTATGTAATGTTTTGTGTACTACTTTTTTGTGGATTATTTTGGTATGTTTTTCTTTTGCAATGTAGTTTGTTAAAACCAGTGGCGGTCCGTGCATTTCACGACTAGGCCTTCAGCGATGTCCCACACGATGTTAAACTGAGTGAATCCACCTCCTAATACCATCATTATGACGCCATGGCTCTCGAACCATTATATTTATACAGAAAGGCAGTATAAGTGAGCATTGCATCACCTTAACATAGTCGAGTACAACAGACTTTATTAATATTTCCGGAGCATTTAAAATCAATACACCCGTATTAACAATACATTAAGAGTAGTAAACTCTCAGTTAAATGATCGCTTGGATATTACTGTCACAACTTAAAAATAAAAGGCGATTTTCAGGGATTAGTCTACAAAGTTTTATTAAGTCCACCGAAAGTAGCCTATGTGAGCTTTAACAAGTTTGTCCACTAAACATCGCATTGTCCCACCTGCAAAGCAGTTTCATTTAACGTCCCATCCTCACGATATCCAGTTTTTCTTGAAAGTTCCGTCTTTGAAATGGCGTTGTAATTGTATCAAAAACTGGAATTATCAAGTTGGTGTAAACTAGTTTATTTGAGTTGGTTAATGTAATTATATTTAGTCTTACCAATTGAAACAACTAGCATAATAAGCATTGAAACCGATGTACGTCGTTTAGCCAGCTAAACTGAGCACTGAAGCATTGCACCGGTCTGCCTCAGTATCCAATCAAAGGACGTTTACGTGTCACGTTCAAAGCGAGGAAAGAAATCTTTCGGGCCTTCTAGAAGGCCCAGTGTCGCCAACTCGAAATCTGATTGGTTGTCACAACTGTCTGTTTCAGTTCATTCAACTTAAATGAACTGAAACAGCCAGTTGTGATAACCAATCAGATGTACACGGGCCTTCAATGTGAATTCTGAAGGCCTCAGGGAAGATTTCTGTTCTCGGGGAAGATTTCTAGGAGCGTGGCAACACATGATAGCTGAAATATGATTGGATGAAAGCTCTAACATAAATTAACAACGCTGGGAGCTATGAAATGAAGATAATGGACTATGGGGAATAATTGAATACATATTTATGAAAAGAAAATATTAAAATTAAATGTATTTTATTACATTTATTTTCTGATGATGTTTAGGCCAGCAGAGAAGGCCTTGAAGGCCCTGACGGACCACCACTGGTTAAAACAGGTCAAATAAAGAGGTGTGGAAACAAAGTGAAGTTTCCAACCACCAACAGGTGGCGCTTTAGGTGATATCAGTCAGGCATATGTACGCGTTCGGGCCGGTTCCAGCGTCCACCCTAAGACATTTTCTCTGGTTCAAACAATGTACGCAAGAGTTATAAGAGACTTTGTGTTTTGTGGCAAGCACTGGCAAGTTGGCAAAGTTTGAGGGTCTGCCACGCCCACACCTTCTGACTAATGAGAAAATATAACTTCTGTCGCCCATGGCTGAAGAGTAACCTGACCACATTTCAAGGCGTTACCATTAAATTTGTCTGAGGAGTTCGATCAGATGCGAGGTGTGCAAACGCCGTCAAAACGCATCTTCCACTCAAAATGGCTGACTTCCTGTGGACCTGCCACCATGGCGTCAAGAGACTTTTTAGTGCGTCCAAGCATGATGAAGACGTGTACCGAATTCCGTCAAGCTACGCCAAAATAACCTCAATGCGCAGGTTTTTTTGCAATGTTCTAGGGGGCGCTACAGAGCCATTTTGCTCCATCCATGGACAAAAACTCTACCGACGATGGACGGTTACAGGATTGATGTCCCTGGCAAATTTGGTAATTTTTCGAGCACTTTGACATATATTCGATTAAAACACCTAATTTTTGCTTTTTAATTTTTAACTAGGTGGCGCTATACATGTAATGACTGGTTATGGTATGGGTTGACATGGCCCCTTGACACAAACATACAAGAACAATTTGGCCCTCCAAGGCCCTACGGTTCTCGGGATATTCGAAGAAAACTGTGTCGCGCCACCTATAGGCCAGTTGGTGTATAATCATATAAATCAATTTATTGCATGCCCCCCCGTGAACAGAATTCCACGAAACTTAACGTGCAATCAGAAGGTGTCATAATGATCCCACACCTCCAATTTCGTGCAGTTCTGACCTTGTCAACTTACAGTTAACATTTTTTACAACACTCCATTTTTGCTTCTTCACTTCTTCATTCAAACTGAATCGCCCCACCCTCTTTAAAACGGGTCCATTCCGACGGGGGTGCAACGGATCAAAACGAAAATCAGTGCTTCCACGCTAATCTAGTAAGGCTACATGCCCACCAAATTTGTGCACCCCGATGTTCCAGTGTCCCGGAAATCGTTGACAGAAAATCGTTGACAGAAATATTATGTCGCGCGGCGGTCATAATAATCTCCCAAGATTCTGCTGAGTTTACCTACAACAATGAAGGACAATGACTTTCACCATGGCAACAGAGATGATGGAGATCGCTGACTGCAAATAGGAATGATAAATCAGTCAGCAAATGGAATCTTTTAAAACAGACACTTTTCTCTGCCCTTACACCTGCAATGAGCTGGGTTATTGCTAATTAATAGAAGCAAGTGTACTGGAAAAAGAAAGTAAAGAAGAAGACATCGAACGGGGATTAGATGCTGGAGATTCATTATATAAATGAATGCAGCATAACGACCCAAATTATTTCAGAATCAGAATCAGCTTTTATTGGCCAAGTTAGTTTGCACAAACAAGGAATTTGTCTTGGTGCAGTGGCTCTCAGGTGTGCTTACACATATTACACAAATATACATACATCACAACACAAAAAAATACAACAGTGCAAAACAATACAGCAGTGCAAAACAATACAATACAACGGTGCAATGAGTTTTGCTCATCACACTTTCACTAGGAACCCCCCTTGGAGTACTGAGCCATTTTGAAACCAACGAAATGAGGCCTTTAGGTGAGGATACAGCCTACCTTTTCTGTGTGAGAACCTTCAACTGGACCACTGACACAAACCTACACCTGGAGAGAATCCATCAATTCCAGACTGGCGCGGTAGACAGCTGCACTCTATGTCTATTCTAATGAGCTGCCAACTCATGCAGAGGTCAGACCTATGCTTTCCATCTCTTTTTCCCATCTGAGGTCATGTTATGTGTTCAGCTTGGGTTTGAAAGCCTTCATAAAGCGATCATGAATGAAATAAACAACCCTGTGCATCAGGTATGAAGGCCCTGTGAGATTTCCTTTTCTCTCCTATGGAACTGCTAGAGCTCGTCTCAACCACCTTCCCGCTGTTCTGCGTCTTAAATGGGTGAACGTCTCTTGAGAAATAATCAGCTTCCACCTCATGATTCATGTAGAAATGCCGTTCCGCTGTTGTGAGGCAAACGGCAAATTGGGCTGTTTAATTACGTGCCAATCACTCTGCCCACGTGCCAAGGCCCAGAGATGGCAGAGATGTAAAACTTACCGATCAAACCTTAAAATTCACCGGTGCCAAGCTCTGGAATCCTCGTTGTGAACAAGTTTGATAAACATTTATGTAAAAAAGGCTTGAGGTAATTAATGTGCAATTTCTTGGGTAGTGACTGATGAACAAACATTGTCAGGACTCATTAATGTATTAACTGTCAACGTTGAAGGAGGGCTGACCTTAATTTGCCCCAAAGACACGAGGGTATGTGGATTCAAGTGGATTGGCTTGTGTAATGGGCAATAGCAGTGCCTGAGCCCTGGCCGGCATGTTATGACTGTATTGATCTGTACAGGGGTGGGTATTAGGACAGAACACACAACACAATATCCTCAGGGACCCAACATGAATGCTGCAGAGTCTGAGTGTGTATGTGTGTCTGCATGTCTGTGTGTGTGTGTGTGTGTGTGTATGTGTGTGTGTGTGTGTGAGAGAGATGAAACAGAACAGTGGTTTGCTGGAAGTTACCTTTCACTGGTCGCCCCTTGGAGAGAGAACGTGTCATGTTTGTATATTAGTGTGTGTGGGTGTGTGTGTGTGTGTGTGTGTGGTGTGTGTGGTGCGTGTGAGAGAGAGAGAGGGTGTGTGCTCACTCAGGTGTGTTACCTTTCTCAGGACACCTTGGAAGGCAGTGTGATTAGTCCGCCCACACACACACACACACACACAAACTCTCTCTCTCTCTCGGTCGGTGCACCGAGGCCATCAGGCTGCAGCCTAAATGCAGCCGAGCGTTTAGCCTGCCTCTAATACCCTGCTTAACTCCCAATCAATGTCCAGCTCCAGAGACAGAACCCCAGAGGGATAGTGAAGGAGAGGGCAGTGGAGAACCAGAGGAAGAGCAGAGAGGTGAGAAGGAGGGCTGGGACAGAGAGAGAGAGGGAGAGAGAAAAGAGGGAGAGATCAAGGAGAGAGAGGGAGAGAGAGGAATGAGGAATGAGAGGATAACAAACAGGACCTTACACCTCAGCGGATAACCTGACTTGTGGAGGAAAAGAGCGGCGTGGTTATCACATGGAGAGAGACAGTACTGTCATAAATACTTGACTGCATCAAGAAGGAAATGGAGAAAGACCAACCTCTGCTTGCTTGCGCCACACGTCCAGGTTCTTGCGCTGGGCTTTGGAGAAATGGTCCCATGCCTTTTGTTTGGAAGCAGCGTGGAATACAGACACAATCTGCTCAACTGTGGCAGGGGAAGGGGGGAGGCCACGGCCAGTGAGAACCGTCCCGAGAATGAGAGAGAGAGAGAGAGAAAGAAGGGGGGGCGAGTGGGAGGGAGCAGAGGAGTGAAAAAGTGGTGTCAGGTAGGAAGGCAGTCACGATCTTCCCTGTTCTTTCTCTCCCCCAAACCCTCCCCACAGCAGACCCACCTCTCCCCCATGGTACAGCTTTGAGCTGTGTCTGTTGAGGCAGGCCTCCCTCCCTATCCCTCCCTGGCTCCCTCCCTCCCTCCCAGACGGACGGACGGGTCTGTCAGCATTGAGGGCAGGGTTGGGACATCTCTGAGATGGGGAGGGTCGGGGTGGAGGAGGGGTGGGGGAAGGGGTGTGGTTGGGGAAATTACTCCACCCCCGCCTTGAAGTGACAACCGTCATTCAAATAAATAAAAATAGAAAATAAATAAACAAATAATATAATCAAAAATAAAACAAAAAACACTCAAGACAGCCACCTGAACACTGCATGAGGACTAGACAGCTGGTAGCAGAATTCCTCGCTCTGGCATGAAAGTGGTGGACACGACCTTGGACACGACCTTGGACACGACCTTGCATCCAACAGTTTAGTCCTGTTCAAGAAGCTTCTATGAGCTTCCAACTGTGCTGCTGTCACTACCACTATGCTGATAGCCAGAGAAATGTTAGATTTTTTCAATTCATCCAAATGTGGATAACTGCAGTGATTTCTCTGGCGTTGCCCAACCAGGCCATCCCTTTAATAGCACAGCACTTTTCACCCTTGACCGATGTTGAGGAAGCAGAAATCAAAATAATTGTCTGTACGTTTCTATTGAGACTTCATACATTACTCACTCTGGTTAAGTGGCTCAGGCCAGATGAAACCTGGGCTTCAGCCTGTGGCCTCCGTTAAGTCATTAGGCCGTCTTAACCAAGGGTGAGATAGGATGCTTTGCTCTAATGACAAGCCATTAATATCGCCCCCTTCAGAAGGCCATCCATCTAGCCCCAGATGAAAGGATGGATCTCAGGAGTTTGGCTCTCAGATAATGAATGAACCGAAGCCGCTGGGGGTGGCAGGGGTGGAGGGTGGCGGGGGGGTAATGGTGGCTGGATGGTGGGGAGACCATCACGGCGTGGGAGCCCAGGGGTGGAGGCTGGAGGACCAGACGAGTGGGGGAGGCAGCGCTGCTACGAGCCGTTAATCTCATGCAGTGTGAAGCGGCCATCTGTAACACACCTCTGATGGGGGAAATGTGCCTGCCCGCACACACACACACACACATCACACTCACACTTACACTGTCAAACACACACACACACACACACACACACACACACACACACACGCACACACACACACACACACACACACACACACACAGACAGACACACACACACACACCACCTTCTGCAGCACATTTCTGAATACAACAGAGACAGAGACAGGAGGGAGAGAGAGAGCGACCGAGCGAGCGAGAGACATAGAGCGAGAACGAGAACGTCTGTAAATATGCAGTCAAGTAAATACGCAGTTCATTGGCAATTAAACCGCAGCACACGCAACTTGCAAATGTGCAGTGCAGCCATTCATTTGCATTTGTATATTTAAGTCATTAAATCCAGTTAAGTGCTAACTGGCAGGGAGTTCAGCTGCTCAGCTCTGGCTGGGTCAATAATTAAGACATTCTACCTCTTTGCTACTAATGCAGTTTTGCGGGTGTCACGCTTGCATGTTCATTTCCCCCATTTGTCTGCGGGCACTGTTGTCTCCAGTGGATTTCCCTCTTCAGCAGTGAATTCCATCATCACAGCTCTCGTTTAGCTCAAGTGTGCCAGCCTATGCCAGCTGGTGAGGAATGGTGGAGGAGGAGGAGGAGGAGGAGGAGGAGAAGGAGGAAGGGAAAAATGAGAAGCCAGACATGGCAGTGCCTTTGTAGAAAGGATGCCAGTACAAGCACAGCCCAAAGCCACACGTACACCGACGGGGAAAAACTAAAACCATGTCATGGAAAAACACACACGGCAATCAAAATATTCCAAATTTTCAAGAGGCTGTTTCATACCAGCCGCTCCTGCTCTCTTGCTTTGGCCAAATGGAGGCTATTGGCACTTGGGAAAGCAGGAATGGCTAACCGTTCAAAATCCACGGGCGCCATTAAAGCCTGCCCTGCAATACTGCCATTTGTTGGCAGTAAACACCTCATCCAGTTTTAAACTGAGTTGAGAGATGGTTGAGCGCCAGGGAGGAGATGCAAACTAGGAAAATCACAAATCCAACATCAAGGTTTTTAGTGTACAACACTAGGCTAAAACTAGCGGATCAGAGGGGGTATTTGTGTTCAAGGGGTAGAAGCCTCCCCCCTTCCATCTATGTCAGATCTATAAGGGTATAGAATGGCATTAATGGTATGCTTTTATGTCACATTTCTTTATCACAGTGCTCCATCACAACGGTCTAGTGCTGCAGTCCTAGTCGAGGGCCTGCTCTGAAACACGAGAGCCAGATCTGAAGGCTCCTAGTAGAGGGCCTGCTCTGAAACACCAGAGCCAGATCTGAAGGCTCCTAGTAGAGGGCCTGTTCTGAAACACCAGAGCCAGATCTGAAGGCTCCTAGTAGAGGGCCTGCTCTGAAACACCAGAGCCAGATCTGAAGGCTCCTAGTAGAGGGCCTGTTCTGAAACACCAGAGCCAGATCTAAAGGCTCCTAGTAGAGGGCCTGTTCTGAAACACCAGAGCCAGATCTAAAGGCTCCTAGTAGAGGGCCTGTTCTGAAACACCAGAGCCAGATCTGAAGGCTCCTAGTAGAGGGCCTGTTCTGGAACACGAGGTCCAGATCTAAAGGCTCCTCACACACAGGCAGGATGAATGATTCTGGGGATGCTGGGAGATAGGAGCTCCAAGGGTGTCTCCCTTTAACAAGCCATGAAAAAGTGACTGCTATACCTCTGAGGAGATACGCCCCCTCCTCTCCAACTATAAGATCTACCCTGCTCTCAACACACACACTAACAGCCTACCACTCATTTCCACTCTCTTCTCCCTCTTCCTTCCTTCTTTCTCTCTGTGCTCTGCTCCTCCACGTCTCGCTCTCTCACTCCTCCACTTTTTCAAAGAGGTCTTAATAAACCCTGGGGAGTCAATAAGGCCGCAACCAGGCCTGTCTGAAGGAGGGTGGGTTGCAGTGGGGAGGTGTATGTGTGTGTGTGTGTGTGTGTGTGTGGGGGGGGGGGGTATTCAAGAGAGACGAGGCAGGATCGATTGTGACTTCAGCATGCTTTAATTTGTTGGGGGAGATCGATGGAGAGGGCAGGAGAGAAAGCAAGGTTGTGCCTGGGTGTGTGCATGTGTGCGTGCATGTATGGACTACGGTTATATATATAACTGCCTGTCAAGACTGGGTTTGAATGTGAGTGTGTGTGTGTGTGTGTGTGTGTGTGTGTGTGTGTGTGTGTGTGTGTGTGGGAGCGCGCGGATGTATGGCTGCTGTGGTTGCTGACAGACAGATAACCCGGCCGTGCCAATGTGATTTCTGGTGTGAGTGTTTCTAACTTGCTGATGTGCTGTCTGTGGAAATGCAGGGATGCGCTTCTCTCGTACCGACGCTGATGTTTCTCATCTTCCTCTCGCGCTCTCTCTCTCTATCCGCTGACTGACTGCCGTGACACACAGACCCTCCATCATGACAGTTGTGTGGTGTTATTACAGCCAGATGAACTTAGTCCTGACACACAGACCCTCCATCATGCCAGTTGTGTGGTGTTATTACAGCCAGATGAACTTAGTCCTGACAGATTCCCATCAAAGGACCCGCCTGCTGCCAGCTGATAAAGGCACAGTCATTTGAAAAGGGCGCCGGGGGCGTCATGTTTTCAATCCAGGTCATTCAGTTCATGTCAGCCGGAATGATCTGTTGATGGAATATTGGGAGACCGATCTCCCGGAAGTCTGACACGTATCTGAGAGGGGGAAAGTGGAAACCTGATTGGTTTGTGTTGAAGGATTTCGGAAGGGATTTGAAACACCTCACTGTTTTTCATAGTTTTTCCACTTGTATTCTCCATGGGATCTATCTAAACAACCTGCCAAGGAAGTACACAGCAGAGGCACAAAAAGAGAAGTCAAAACAAAATAGTGAAAAAAGAAAGCAAAAACAGACCAAACATCCGTATAAAGTGCCAGCTGGATACGGGCATTGAGAGAGAATGCAATATTGCCTTTTAAGAGGGAGAACAGCCCATGGAGTCCAACCTGGAGCTGGTTCAAAAATAAATAGAGAGGGAAAGGGAAACACTGCTGAATAAATGAACAGGGATTTATTTGGTACGGCTTCTGTAACTATGCTAAAACCCTAACCCTTGAAGTGATGTTTGGGCGAAAGAGAACAAGAGACAAATAGAAATAAGCTGAAGTGGTTTTCTTGAGACAGTTCTTGAAAGTTACGGAAATTGAAAAGGGGGCAAAAAAAACAAAAAAAACCTGCGATTCATGCATGTCGGCTCATAGTGGCTTCTACCCAAGACTGCTTGTTTATTGACACGCCGGGGTGGGGAGGGTGGGAAGGGGGGGTGGA
>NC_137925.1:32468526-32486026 GCF_963457725.1 Sprattus sprattus | reverse complement strand
TCCCTTTTTAGTGCTGCTTTTGAAACATATTTAGGACTGAGGTCGACCAGAGTGCACTTAGGAACTCCCTTGTAATCCACACAGGGAAATGGGATTGGAGACACAAGAGTGGTGTTAAGGATGGAGTATCCAAGCTCGGCCACTAGAATCAAACTTGGCTATCCTTGGCACCTGTGCCAGGTTGGTTTTTTACACCTGAGGAAGCCAGTCCATGTGGGAAACGGATTCAGCCGTCCTCCTTTCCATGAACCTCAACGAATGGTGCTTTTAATTGGTTTGTCTTTCTGTCACAGCCCGCATCAAAGTCACATGACCTCAGGGCTGGAGGGGTGGTAAAGAGGAAGTGAGAGAGAGAGGGAGAAAGAGAGAGAGAGAAAGAGAGAGAGAGAGAGAGACAGAGAGAGAGAGAGAGAGAGACAGAGGCTTGAAGAGAAACCACACTTGTGTGCCCTGACTACTAATCCATGCTGGCTCCAGTGGTAACAATGGGCTCCCTCCTCATCCTATACTTTCCATCCCTTTTCTCTCTCTCTCTCTCTCTCTCTCTCTCTCTCTCTCTCTCTCTCTGTCTCTCTCTCTCTCATTCCATCTCTCCGGCAGCTCTAGGAGGTTGTCAGGGCTCATCTGCATCTAGCAGCCTGCACATTTTTATGTTTAATTTGGATTTAGGATTTATGCAGGCAGTCCAAATTCGAGCGCCAAAACTAAGGCGTCCGCACAGACTAACTCTTAGCGTTTAACAGCAGATTAAAGGGTAAACCCAGAGTCTCTGTGTGTGTGTGTGTGTGTGTGTGTGTGTGTGTGTGTGTGTGTGTGTGTGTGTGTGTGTGTGTCTTGAGGGCGGCAAAGTTCAAGCTGGAGGAAAGATAGGAAGTGAGAGGATGAGAAAAAGAACCATGTGGTGTAGAGAGTAGTGAAGAGCAAGAGAGAGGGAAAGAGAGATAGGGAGAGAGGAAAGAGAGGTAAGAGACAGTCGGCCACAGATGCTAAGCCCTGCCAAGAAAGAGATGAGTGTGGTCCTGTGGCGTTCTTCCTGCCCCCTACCCCCAACCACCCATCACACCCACTTCTGTCCTAACTCCTGCTTTATGGCTCCCAGACGTCGTTAAATATTTTATACGGTGTGTTCGGCGTGTGAAATGAGCGCCGTTATTTATGGAAAAGCCTGCAGAGCTCCGTCACGAGGACTCATAATATATGGGCCAGGGCTCCAAATCCCACGGAAAGAAGAGGTGCTCCCCTCTTTCTCCTCCACCTCTCTCTCTCCATTTCAGCCCCTGCCTTCCTCTCTCTCTCTCTCTCTCTCTCTCTCTCTCTTTCTCTCTTTCTCTCTCTCTCCAGGGTAGATAGCACCTCTCAGAGAAGTGTAAATAATGCACAGGGCATTATTGGAAGGGACCCAAGCTGTGTTTCTTCCCCTACAGAGCCTATTGTGCTGTGGAGGAGGCATGTCTGAGGCCGTCTCAGGCTGTTTGCATACAAAGGGCCATTTAAGAGTGCTGGCTGGAGGGTCCTCCACTGAGTCTCATGATGTGTGATGAGTGAGTGTGTGTGTGTGTGTGTGTGTGTGTGTGTGTGTGTGTGTGTGTGTGTGTGGGGGGGAGTGTGGGAGTGTGTGTGAGTGTGTGAGTGTGTAAGTGTGTGTGTGTGTGTGTGTGTTTGTGTTTGTGTCTGTGTCTGTGTGTGAGTGTGTGTGTGTGTCTGTGTGTGAGTGTGTGTGTGTGAGTGTGTGTGTGTGAGTGTGTGTGTGTGTGTGAAGGGGGTGGAGTGGGGTGATGGACATGGCAGATGTGTGTGCAGTATATATATGCCTGTGTGTGTGTGTGTGTGTGTGTGTGTGTGTGTGTGTGTGTGTGTGTGTGAGTGTGTGTGTGAGTGTATGCGTGAGTGTATGTGTGTGTGTGCGTGTGAGTGTGTGAGTGTGTGTGTTTGTGTGGATGGAAAGGGAGGTGGAGAAGTTGACCGACAGAGCGTATAATTCAGTGTTCTTTCCTGGTTCACTGCCTCGCATGCCTGTAGTTTCAGTCATGGTTTGCACTAATAATAATTATTACTGTGACTGAGAGGGTGTTCAAAATCCTGCAATAGTTTATTTTTACAAAGTGAATGTGGATAGGGATTATAACATACTTAACTTGTTACTGCTTTAACGCCCCCTAATGGACCCGCGGGCGGGCCCGTACTGGATAAATCGCCAAAACAAATCCTGAAAATTCTATTTCTGAAAATATGATTCAAACTCCCATTTAATATTTTTTTGTGGTATTCCAACTATATGTAAACCGATTTTCAGTTGTCTACATGCATCCGTTACAAATAAATACAATTTTAAACACAACATGACACATCCTCATTTTTTACATATGGAGCAGCCTCCTCCCATAACTAAGCCATTTAAATGTGTTTCTGCATTATCCGTACCTTAAATAACGTTATAGAACATTCATTTACCTTCAAAACATCTAAAAAAAACAGACTTGAACTGCATGGTTATGTCCATAAAGTTGTTTATTCACTTGCTCACGACATTGAGAAAAAACGTTCACTTTCTTGTATGTTTCTGATGACGATCTCCTCGCTCTCTTCCTGACAACACTACACGAAGTTATCACGTGATGTTATATATAGTTACAAAGCTTAAGACCCCCTCTTTCAGAATCTTTGGATTTTATTGGCTGTTAAACACATGTTTGTCATGAGTGACAGGCATTACCACCAATGGCATCAGCTCTCAATCATGCAGCTGCTCAGGCATGTCCTATCATATCACTTTACACTTCTTGTAAGACTTCTCAGTAGTGATTGACACCTGTTTTACCGAATAATAGAGATTCTAACAAAAAAGTAGGTAGGTCATTTGCCCTGATTGCTCAGTCCTGGAGTTTAGATTTTTGAAAGCGCAACTCAAGAGTCTCAGCTGCGCTCCCGGTGCGTAAATGGGCCGTTTTGTTTACCTTCAAATGCGCACAGCAAGTGGTTTGGTCCACACGATCCTGAGGGCTTGTTTGTGCATATTTTTGGCTGCAATTTGTCTCCCTTGTACTCATCCATCATGGCAAGACGAGGATTGCAGATGAGTGAAATACATGGGATGATTTTTGATGATTTTCGGGGAAGCCAGTGGACTAAGCATGGACTAGCATGCTAGCATGGACTCAGCATGGACTCAGTGGAAGAGTGAATGGAATCGATGCCATCCTCGATGCGTAAGTAATTTAAACCAACTACTTTTCAGTGCATACCAGTAAGCTATGCATATGCCTTATTCTCTTTAGTGCTTTATTTTTTTTATCATTGTGGGATGTAGTTTGCTAGTAATGGATATTGGTTAGCATGCTGCTGCTGTATTTACGTAGCTGCAATGTAGGCTACAACATACTAACATATCACAACCTGCTTCTTGCCTCAAAACGCATAGAAATGTTTTATTTACATCTGCTAAATGCATAATGCCTATGTTATTATCACACTTCAGCTTGACTATGGTGTTTTTTACATATGTTTACATTTTACATATTTGTGCATTAGCTTAGTAAATAACATGAAGCAAAATTCAATTGTAAGGCATGACCCAGTCAAAATATTTATATTGTCCAACGTTTTTATCTTGCAGTGACCCAGCCCCAGCTCCAGCTCCAGCTCCAGCATCACCCTCACCCCCACCACCACCCCCGTCGCCACCACCACTACTACCAGCTGCACAGCCTCCAACAGTGACACAATCCAATTTCAAAAGAAATTGTAATATTAGTCTAAAATGGAGTTATATATGTCTGTACAACGAAAAAAAACAATGATATACAATGAGAATTTTTTTTTTATGCATTTGGAGAGCTTGGAGAGGTTTTGGACACTTGGAGACGCCTGAATGCACCATTTAGATATTGCTGTGCAACACCTGGACATTTTTAGATATCTGCTCCAAAATTTGTACTTTGTTTCTCAGGAACATGTTGAATCAGGAAATATAGAACATGACAGAATTTTCTTCCCTTGAAACCATCCACACACTGTCAAACATAAAAATGAAAGGCGTTTTTTACATTTTTGACATTTTGTTCTGTATATGATGCTTTGAAATTGATACTTAATGATGAAAATAAAAGTCAGGAGGTGAATGCATGTCTTGGCCCATTTGTCTTCTTCAATTTAAGATATGAATGATCTTTGTATCATGTGTACAACTTCAGATATTGAGTGTTATTATGTGTAAGTACAAATCGTTCCAAATTAAGGCGAAATATCCCACTGCAGTAACAGGTTAAAGCTAATATTACGTTATCGGTAGCCAATACGTGCTTAACCAAGACTAATATGACAATTCCTGAAATCAGTATCTTGAAACGCTAGGTTACGTATGTAATCATGGTTCTATGAGTTTCGGATGACCGCCAGAGGCGATGCTTTAAGCACTAGATGTCATTCACGTTTACGTGTAGTTCGAGTATTTGTATCAACAAAATCACCTGTGACCTGGGTGACGTATGCCTTTGCCCCTGTACTAAAGGCATGCTTACCCAGGACTTGACCCTTGACAATCTTCTCGCGAATATTCCGAGTGACTGCCAAGCTCTGGTGGTCATCCGAAACTCATAGAACCATGGTTACATACGTAACCTAGCGTTCTATTTCGTTTCTACTGACCGCCAGAGGCGGTGCTTTAAGCACTGGATGACTAATACCAACCAAGTCACGAGGAAATCTTACCTTACTCCCGCTGTAAGGAAGTAGGAAGAACACCTGCTGCCACTGGGTTATGAGGGACAACGTTAACCCTATAAAACCTCACAAATGTGCAGGTTGATGCCCATAACCCAGCTGTTCAGATAATCGAAGGGGGACACCTCTTCGCCGCCCGCGATGTACATACACTCCTAGTTGAGTGACCTCGGACCTGAGGGACCGGGAGACTACTTCTCCTATAGGCACAAATAATAGCGTCCACAATCGAACATGATAGCCGTTGTTTGGATAAGCTGTGCCCTCTCTGTCCAACATGACAGAGAAACAGTGAATCAGACTGGCGGAATTCCACAGTCATATCAATATAAAGCCCTAAGTGCTCTCACTGGGCACAACAGGTAGGGCTCTGTCCCTGCTCGTCATCCTGAGCAGGGGCTCAAAGCAGCCAGCCTGAGCGGCTGGTTTCAGTAGGATAAATCACCTTTGGAAGATAGGCCGGATTCCCCCCCAAAGTTATCCCCGTGCCTCCAGGGTTCCAATATAGACATTCTTGGCTTGGCTTTCGTTTAGCCGGGATAGCACATCCACAGCCGTGTTCTGAATGCCTGTTAAATGCATTGCCCCCAGGCTCAGAAAGAGTAGATAGGCCTACAGCCACAGCTGTTGGGGCAGCCTCAAGGATTGTCTGGCCTTGTGCTCCCCTGGTGGTTTACCTGGTAGACCACTGACGTGTTGTCTGCTCTTACCAGGACAGCTTTTCTACCACTACTGGAAGAAAAATGTTCGAGCGTCAGCAGAACAGCCTGCAGCTCCAAACATCTATGTGGTGTTCCTAATGCCAAGGACTCCAGATACCTCTGAAAGTCCTGCATTGTCATACAGCTCCCCTCCTGGGTGAGATAATGTCTCTCCCCTACACAGCCTTAGCTTTGTAAGGCAACTGGAAGTGACTCTGACCAGCTTGTGCCTGTGATAAGTGGGGTGCAAGCCAAGTTCGTTCAGCCGAATTTAAAGAGGCTGCAATGACAGAAGGCCCAAGGGAACACCTACGTGGCCGCTGTGAGCATACCCAGCAGTCTCAGAAATGACTTTGAGGGCCAGAGCCCTCCTTTCCTGAAATGACTGATGATGCCGTAGGGACAGTGCCGCTGCCACACATCTGGTGAAGACCCGTGGTGCCAGCGAGATCCCGAAAAGGGAGCACACAGAACTGTTAAGCTCTGCCCTCGAATGCAAGATGAAGAATCTGTCTGTTTCGAGGTGTGATAGGGACGTGGAAGTATGCATCCTTTAGGTTGATGGTTGTAAACCAATCTCCTTGCTTGATACCTTGCAGCACATCCGCTGTACGCAGCATGTGGGATCTTAACCTTGAGATGTGTGTTTAACCGTCTCAAGTCTAGTATAGGCCGAAGGCTGTGGCCCTTCTTTGGCATGATAAAATAAGCGGAGTAGAATCCACTGTTTTGTGCCAGCCTGTCTAATGGCTTGATGGCGCCTTTCTTCAAGAGATCCAAGATCTCCTGACGTAGAGCCAGAGCCCTGTTTGGGTCTCTGACGATGGTCATTTTGACCCCATGGAACCGCTTTGGGGGGGACCGAACCCTAGAGGGCCTCTGTCTGCCAGGAGCCTCACGGCTCAGACTGGCAAACTGTTGTCTGGACTGTGTAACCTGTAGGCTGCACTCCAGAGCTTACTGCGCGGCAGGACCAACATCTGTCCAGGAATGACAGGAGGAAGACACAAGAGGGCTTTCCTGCCCGGCTTCAAAAGTGGAGACTGGGCCAACCATATCTGGCGTTGAGTCTTGGTTAACTAGGACACCGCCTACCCAACTCCCTGGTCATGTCGGCAAACGCCTGCAGGGAGGTGTCACTCGACTCTGTGCAGAGGAGTCATCCCCAGAAGTCTGCAATGTCTGGGACAGGGCTAGTACCAGGTGTGTCATTGAATACCCAAGACGTGCAATATGCGCTGCTGCGTTGTAGGATTTCACCATGTAGTCGTCTGTCAAACGGCACTGTGGCCGGGGCAGCGAGCATTAGGCCGGAGTGCTTAACCAGGCCTCAGCACTAGGGCAGCAACGGCTGGTTCAATATTGGGCATGCTAGCAAGGCCCTGGGCAGATGCATCTTGCATGTTGCAATATCTATACATAGATGTATTCATTTATCTTTATATATATAGGAGTGATATTTTACCAGCAGCCTTGGCGAATAACACTAGGCCCTGTTCAGATAGGTTACTGTTTAAGAGTGAACCCACTCCTCTACAGTCATCTGAACCAAACAATAAATGCTGAAAAACTAAGGTTTGCAGGGCGGAGAACAATCACCCACTCAAACTAGGCAGTTTATTATGGACCAAGCCTCAATATTAACCAAGCGCATTAAACCTGATCGTGGCAATGATTCCTCTTACGTTACGTAAGGTAGGCTTCCATTTAAGAGCGGACACACTCGGTAACAATTACCAAAATTGGATGCTTTAGAACTGAAATTGCGGGCGTAGCCCGTCAGTCACTAATCAGTAGGTAACCGTAGCCTGCTTATAGCGTTTAACACCACGCCGACAGGAGTAAAAATCCTGTACCGTTTAAGAGTGGACACTCTCGCTTTTAACACAATAGTTACCAATTAACAGTTCCCCAAAACACAAAAAGTCAAGTGTTTTGTATGTATTTATATTCATAGTATACTTTAAACAGTTAAAATATTGTTCAATTTGAAGAAAGAAATTGGCCTTGGCGATAAAAAAGCCTTTCTTTAATGTCGTCAATCCTCGTTTAGTGCTTTTTTTTTTAAGTATCGGTTCAGGCACCGTTTAGGCACCGGTATCGTTTTAAAAGTATTGGTTAAGTACCGGTGTCGGAAAAAACCCAAACGATACCCATCCCTAGTCCTGGGTGAGCATGGGCAAAGGCATACGTCACCGAGGTCACAGGTGATTTTGTTGATACAAATACTCGAACTACACGTAAACGTGAATGACATCCAGTGCTTAAAGCACCGCCTCTGGCGGACAGTAGAAACGAAATAGAACTGTGTATATTCTAACAGGCCATCTTTACATACAAGTCTCTGAGATGGTAACTTTGCGCCATGCGACAGACAGCTATTAGGAGTAGAGGATCAAGAAGGGACCACAGGTCCGACTCCAACCCAGATCCCTGTGGGCACTTGGACCTGTGCACGGTCAGGGATGCTACCCCTTGCACCACAGATCCCCTCCAAACAGCCATATTTAGAGACATAACCTTGGGCCTTCATGACTATATGGGCCATTCTACCGAATTGATGCAAAGTCATGTCGGATATATTTAGAATTTTTGTATGGTTTTTTCCCAAAACTTTGTCCGTATGTATATTGTACCATATCTAAAGTACACATATCTAGTAAAAGAACTGTCAAGTTTCATATTGTATTTTCAGAATGTGTTGGAATGTTTTTCCTCTTCCAAAAATTGTCACTACCGAAACATCACATTTACTATAGTAAAAAAGTATTATTATTGACCTGTTCAGATTGTGTTTCCTTCCCTTCTCTGAAGAGTATTTTTACAAATATTTCTTGAAGATTTTCACAATGAAATCCATAGAAATGAATTTTTTACCAAATTTTCAAGGTCAATTTATCTGTTTTGGTAGTGACTGCACTGTTGGATGGATGTTCATTTCTCTCCCAAAATCATCCAAAAGGTGCTCTGGGCCTCCCTTTAGTCCACACAACACATTTATTTAAAAATTATGGGATTGAACTACTTGCCATTTAATTTTGTCACTACCAAAATCATCTGGTCACTACCATATGTTTCGGTAGTGACTGTTTCGGTAGTGACAATTCTAGCTAACTTTAAGCATAAATAAAGAATTCTAGCAAGCACATGGCTTGCAAACACATCTTTGAAGAGGTGTACACACATACAAACATAAGATTTTCCATGAAACCCCAAAAGGTTTACTTAATTGAAGAAAACATGCGTTTCGGTAGTGACAATTCTTAAGGTTACACGTCGATTTACAGACTTTGGAACACATTTATATAAAAACTATGGGATTTAGCTACTTACCATTCAACCATGAGGGACAGAGATGCAGTGTCACTGCATGGTCAAAAATGCAGAGTCGTGGCTAAAACACAGGCTCAGCCAATGGACTAAAACTCTTGTGTTTCGGTAGTGACATGAAAACTAGGGACATGATTTTTTGAGTATAGTAAATTGATTTAAAAATTAAACCCACAATAAATCTAAATATTCCAAGTTCTGTTTCAACCCAATCATAAAGATCTTTGAAATTAAATCATTGAAAAAAATCAAAAAAAAATGAAAAGTGTTATTTAAAGGCATTGAAATTTAGATGTCAGGGTTGGGGACAGCTACTTCCCAATAGAAAGTACCCTATAAATGATGATTTTGTATATATTTAGCTTATCACTATCTCATGTAATGCATTGGGTTTATATAGACCATAACATTTTCTAATTTAATATCTATGCCTAAATACCTAATTGTTTTGTAAATAGATTTTATTGTTGAGGGACTGCATATTACACGAATTCGGTAGAATGGCCCATATGCACTTGCGCTGAGTGATGATGTGAGAGACATTACCAGACAGGAAGAGGGCCTTGTCCACGGTCTGTTCCTCGGCAAAACGGATATGGCAGAAGTTCTTCTTGCTCTTGCGAATGGCGATGATGTCGCCACACTGCCCAAACACCTCCACGATCAGCTGCTCCGTGGCGTTCTCTGGCAGCCCCCCCACGAACACCGTCTTACAGCCCGGAGGTCTCTCTCTCATGGCTGGAGGGGGCAAATCTGAAAAGAAGAAGAAGAGGGGATGAAGGAATGATCGATCAGTACTCATGATTACTCATCAGTGAAGGACTGAGATCTTAATAACTCTGATCGATCAGTACTAATGTCATGAGTGAAGGACTGAGATCTCAATAACTCTGATCGATCAGTACTAATGTCATGAGTGAATGACTGAGATCTCAATAACTCTGATCGATCAGTTCTAACGAGTGAAGGACTGAGATCTCAATAACTCAGTTTGATCAGTACTAATGTCATGAGTGAAGGACTGAGATCTCAATAACTCTGATCGATCAGTACTAATGTCATAAGTGAAGTACTGAGATCTCAATAGTTCTGATCGATCAGTACTAATGTCATGAGTGAAGGACTGAGAGCTAAATAACTCTGATCGATCAGTACTAATATCATGAGTGAAGGACTGAGATCTCAATAACTCTGATCGATCAGTACTAATGTCATGAATGAAAGACTAAGATCTCAATAACTCTGCTAGTAATGCCTGATCTGTGCCAGGCCGTCTCTCAGAGACGAGGACACAGACTGTCCTGAAATCCCCATGAACAACATCATTCCTGACATGTCACTTGTGGAGACGTGTCAGGCTCTCAGGACTGAATTCATATATATGGAAATAAGCCCTGTGCCTCACCTGACCATCAATCACGTGTGACGAATGGAACTTACTGATACATAGATTCCACACACCTGGCTTGGTAAATAACTCGTTATATGCTATTCCATCAGATGATACCTGTAGTCTAATATGGCTAGACACAGTAGAATAAAGTTTATCTCTTTTGTGGCATAACAAACATTTCCTGTGTGGCAGAAAAAACATCCTCCTGCAGTGACTGATATTTATCCACCAATCTTTTACTAAGAAATACACGTAGGGAGGAAGCAATAAACAGACCAGCAGCACATGCAGACGTCTCTCACGTGGAGACTGGGTGTGGTATAAGGAAAAACTCAACGCAGAAAAGCACAACAGCACTGCCCTCCTAGGGCTCCAGTTCCAACAGAGTTATCAGATTGGAGAAGACTGGAGGAGAAGAAGGAATAAGGTACGCATGGATACACAAATCAAGAAAATCTCAAAACAAGCCTTGTATGACAAACCCATTACACCTGTCTCTCTTCAAGTCTGTCTCTTCTTATATTCCTGCTGTGTGGTGCTGAAGGCCTACTAGGCAGTCACTAGAGACATTCAGAACTGCATACTTCTGATCAGATTCACTGCTCTCTGTACATTCACTCTGCTTTCAAGTAACAACTCAACCCAGCTGATAGTCATTAGAAGAAATATACACGGATAAACAATACATTAGTTAAATATAAATTAATAAATCACATTATTGCTGAAGTCAATGATAAAATACCTGATGAATTTTCAAAACTCATTATAAAGCGAATCAACAAATACTATATAAAATGATTCTTTTTCTCCCTCATTCAAAAACTAAAACATCCACTGGGGCAACCATAAGCCTACATTTTTTTTTTTTTTTGCCTTACACATAAATGTAGCCGAAGGAATCTATTTATGTATATTCCAATTCTGATTGCAACAGAAATACATTTATATGGCAGTTATGAACCCTTAACTGCAAAGTAAAGTCCATAAATCTATTATTAATACATTCTCTATCTATTACTATTCTGCTTCAGACAGGAGGAGTTGTGTTTTTTTGTGGAGCTGTGCTTTTAAACCAGTGTTCCGTTAGGACTGGTCAGGGGTGTGCTGGAAGATTCCCACCTCTACTGGTTCATTTATGGTGAAGGGTTACAAGTATTAAAACATTCTAGAGCCTTCCAAAATATTACATAGATCATTTGCTCAAAATTGTCTCAAATTTGGAGAAATTGGCAAGAAAACTGTGTAGATCCCATCTAAGTATGTGTGTTGAGCAACAGATACTCATACATGCATTCCATTGCAAGAAGCTGGTCCCAACATCCCTGTTAAAGGCATGAGTGAACTTACACGGCTCTAATTACAAGTTAGCTCTCTCTCTCTCTCTCAGTGTGTGCAACGGGAGAGGCAGAATCCGAGTGTTAATGGTTTGCCTTTGATTTGAAAACCCAGTCCCAGACGGTGTCTGGAGAGGGGGGGGGGGATTAGTGTTCGGCTGCTGACCATCCAGAACACACCTGGCATCTCCGCCATGCTGCCCTGTTCTGACTCCAAAGAGCCTGTTTAGCCAGGAAGAATCCCAACAGCGTCAGCCATGACATGTTAAAATAAAACATCTGATTCTAAAAAATAACAGAGGGATTAATTCTAGGGTTCTGGAAAGACTAACGCATATTAAGGGTTGAAGACTGGGATAAGGTCGTAAGATCCGATTGGAAAAACTTGACAAGTGAAGCAATTTGTATGTCTGACATATGGCTCTCTGGCTTTGGAAGAGACAATCTTAGACAATTATGTTGTAAAGCTATTGTAAGTGACAAGTGTACAAATACTAAGCACCTCTGCTCAAATGATGGTGCTGTTATATTCAATTTATTACGAAGGATATGAGTGATGAAAAACAAAGGATGTGATGACATGATTGAGTTTGCAGTTAGTTATGTTCTAAATGATGTCGTCTGCTCATTCTGGACGTGTGCGACAACACTAGTGGCACCCAGTCATCCGTAAGAACCCGCTCCTATTCATCATGTTATTCGCGGGTAAGAGATTGTGTTTGGGGAAAGGTCAGGCCCCGCCAGGCCCCGTCAGGCCAGCCTTTGTTCCCTTCTAAAGGCTTATTATGGGAGTGCTGGGGCTGACGGTGAAGGAGGTGCTGCAGAAGTCGAGCCTTGATTGCTGGAAATGCTCCCGGATGAGTTTCCAGACTTGGCATCGGGCCACATGCCAGCTCCTGACCGCCGCAGGACGATGGGGTCAGGCAGGCAGACAAATGCTCCAGCTCATCCAGCTTAGAGGCACCAGATAACAACAGCAGCACACACCTGGGCTTGATGGGAAAAGGCCCTGCTGTGTGTGAACACACCGCTCTGAGCTTTCTGCAGTGTGCTGTTCTTCCCCAGGGATGTGAATGAAAGGGAGGGGAGGGAGAGAGAGATTGATAGAGGCAGACGAAGAGGGAGGCAGACAGAGAGTGAGAAAGAGGGATGAGAGAGAGGGAGAGAGATAGAGAGCGAGAGAGCCTGTCCTTGGTGAATGAGATTGCAAAGAGCTTCCTGGTGTGCCCCCCTCCCCCCCCCCCCCCCCCCACACACACACACACAGACATACACAGACCCTCAAACACACACACACTCGATAAGTTGTACAAATTTGATTCTACGTATTTATTTTCTCACAAGGGCAGCAGGTGTCTTGATTTGCTTTTCTCTTTCTTGTGCCACAAGGCCTTGGGTGTTTCACGTCTTCCGTTTGGTCTGAACTCTTACGGGGAGGAGGAGGAGGAGAGGTGAGCAGAGGAGAGGAGGAGGAGGAGGAGGAGGAGGAAGTGAGGAGCACAGACTCCAGAGCCCCCCCGCTCACTAAAGGCAGTGTCTGAGGCGGAGGCTGCACAATGCACCGAGCCGTATGAAAAACAGAATAAAGCATCCCTGACTTTCTCCCACTCTGAGGAGGGACGGACGCCATGCATCATTAAAGGAGCGCTGGTTTCTTTGTTGGGCTTGTCAGCACAGATGACAAGGGGGAGAGGCAGCGGTGGGCAGGTCCCTGGCCCTGGGAGGTTTTAAAGAAGTGGTTGGATACGAACACTCCACTCTCTGAACAGTAACTTAAATACAACCACACAAACACACACGCAAGGCACGCACGCACATCAGACACGCGCACACAGGCACGCATGCACACCAGACACGCACATCACACACACACACACACACACACACGCATGCACGCAAGCACGCACACCAGACACATCAAGGCACAAGTTTCATCATGGTCTCAACAGAGTGAGAATAGAACAGTGGAGATGTTTATAAAGAAGAAGTCACATTATGTGAAGTGACAAAATAAACAAGCTGTGCGAGACTGCATGGCTCAGATCATGGAGAGCCTCTGAGAACTGACGCCCAAACAAACTTTCACAAGCTTTTATTCACCTCTATTTACACACACACACAGAGGTCCCACACGTCTCACATGGCCAACCTTCAGCTAGGCTTTCAGTCAATACATGAAGGTGTGTGTGTTTGTGTGTGTGTGTGTGTGTGTGTGAGGGGGCTGTAGGGGTGATAACAGAAGTGCCTGCTCACCTGTGTGAAAGCCTGCAATGCCAGCTCTGCTGGTACGATTCTTCTATCACTTTCATGCTTCAGTCCCACCCCAGCAGCAACATCAGCAGCTCAATAGAAGCCTGAGCATGGTGAGGAGGCCTATATGCTGGGGTGGACAGGACTCTGTGTGAGTATATAGTGTGTGTGTGTGTGCACACGTATGTGTGTATTAGTGGGGGTGTACATGACTCTGTGTGAGTATATGTGTGTGTACACGTATGTGTGCATTAGTGGGGGTGTACATGACTGTGTGAGTATATACTGTATGTGTGTGCACACGTATGTGTGTATTAGTGGGGGTGTACATGACTTTGTGAGTATATGTGTGTGTGTGTACACGTATGTGTGTATTAGTGGGGGTGTACATGACTCTGTGTGAGTATATGTGTGTGTGTGTACACGTATGTGTGTATTAGTGGGGGTGTACATGACTGTGTGTGAGTATATGTGTGTGTGTGTGTGTATGTGCACACGTATGTGTGTATTAGTGGGGGTGTACATGACTCTGTGAGTATATGTGTGTGTGTGTGCACATGTATGTGTGTATTAGTGGGGGTGTACATGACTCTGTGTGAGTATATGTGTGTGTGTGTGTGTACACGTATGTGTGTATTAGTGGGGGTGTACATGACTGTGTGTGAGTATATGTGTGTGTACACGTATGTGTGTATTAGTGGGGGTGTACATGACTGTGTGTGAGTATATGTGTGTGTGTGTGTGTATGTGCACACGTATGTGTGTATTAGTGGGGGTGTACATGACTCTATGTGAGTATATGTGTGTGTGTGTGCACATGTATGTGTGTATTAGTGGGGGTGTACATGACTCTGTGTGAGTATATGTGTGTGTGTGTGTGTACACGTATGTGTGTATTAGTGGGGGTGTACATGACTCTGTGTGAGTATATAATGTATGTGTGTGCACACGTATGTGTGTATTAGTGGGGGTGTACATCAGTGGCGGCTGGTGGTTTTTAAAGTGAGGGAGGAAGAACTGTGCGCCTGGTTGCCATTGGCCTGCTTATTCCGTTGGTGGCATAAGTATGTGAGATACAAGTTGTTTCAGGGTGTTTTTGTGGCCTACAGTACTACAAAATAGCAGGCAGGGATACAATTGATACAAAGCCACCAGTGTGGCACCATTGTACTTAAAAAGCTGGTGGGCAGCATGTCTTTGGACTAGACAAGGCCAGATGAAAGGATGCAAAGCCAATAAGTCAAATCAGGCCTACTCTTGATTTGAAAAACTAAATTCTAAATGTTGGGCCTACCATTTGGCCTATTTTCCCCCTTAATTACTAAAGCTATTAAGGTTATTATTTGACAAATTTTATTTTCAGTTGAAATTGTTTAAAAAAAATCAAGACACAAGACCAAAAGTGATGCCATTTAAAATGCATCATACTCTGAATCATTCACTAACATCCTTTCCACAATATTAAACAACAAGTAACAAAGGCAACAAGAGAACATTATTTCAGAACTATTAACATTAACATCAGATTATGCCAGATTATTACAGCTATCACTCAAAGTAGCCTAGTATGAGGCCAATGCCCAAATTACAAGTAGGCTAATTACGAAACACATCGCGTTCTGAAACATTCATTGACAATTTCCATTCAGAATTTCAGCTGAACGTGAACAGTCAGACTAACAATAGGCGTATGAACGATTAAAAAAAAACAGTACAGCCGATTGTTTTTTTATGGTACCAGTGAGCTATAAGTATTTCGCCTACCAGTAAGCATTATACAGCAGCGGTTTTACGTTTAGTGACATGGATTTTTGGAACAGATTTCCCTGTTGTTTTGATACTAACCTTCTCTCTGTAGCTCAATGAATGAAACGGTTTGTTCAATAAAACATGAACAATATCTTAGTTCTCCATTGCACGTCCTCTTTATTCGCAATCTTTCTACAACAATCTTTAAGGGTGACATGTTATCCATAATATCCTTTTGCAGAATGGTTGAAGAGGGAAACTTCTTCCGGTATTAATGTCGAATCCCTTCCCTCCAACGCCAAATCCGTTGTTTATTGGTTAAGCGATGTTGGCGCAGACTCAGACGCTAGGGAGGTCTTTCCTCCCCTGGGCAATGTAAGTCAATGAGCCCCAAGAACCGCCAGTATCAGAGACAGATTCCATTGATTTCAATGGGAGCCAAAGGGAGGACGTCCTCCGTGCAGTAATTTCTTGTTACGATAGGGGGTGCTAATGTTATTTTAACTCAGGGAAACAAATTATAATATGCATAGTATTAAATACTGGTATCAAACTGCATTTTTAAAGGAGTTTAGTCAGTTCAATTTCAAAAATACATTCTCAAAAGGTTTGGGGAGGTTCTTCCTCCGTTTCCTCAATGGAAGAACCTCCTCTGGTGTACATGACTCTGTGTGAGTATATGTGTGTGTGCACACGTATGTGTTAGTGGGGATGTACATAACTCTGTGAGTATATGTGTGTGCACACGTATGTGTGTATTAGTGGGGGTGTACATGACTCTGTGTGTGAGTATATGTGTGTGTATGTGCACACGTATGTGTGTATTAGTGGGGGTGTATATGACCCTGTGTGAGTATATGTGTGTGTGCACATTTATGTGTGTATTAGTGGGGGTGTCGGAGTTTAGAGGTAATGTAAACCATTGCATGCTGCACTTGCATGACACCTTTTCAGGAATAAATCACCACCTTGGCAGCAGATAAGGGAGCCGGCATCAGTCGACCCAGAAAGAGGCTTTTCTGCCTGTCTGCCTGCCTGCCTGCCTGCCGTGGAGCGTTTCTCCTCTCTCTGGGAGCGATAAAAACAGGAACGCCTCGGAGAGGAGCCGTGGTGACCCGTGGTGATCACAAACACCCTCAGCACTCCGTCCCCGCAGGTGGGAGTGTGTGTGGAGGGCGGGGGAGGCAGGCATCCCTGCAGGTGGGAGTGTGTGTGGGGGGCGGGGGGAGGATGGCGTCCCCACAGGTGGGAGTGTGTGTGGGGGGCGGGGGGAGGATGGCGTCCCCACAGGTGGGAGTGTGTGTGGGGGGCGGGGGGAGGATGGCGTCCCTGCAGGTGGAAGTGTGTGTGGGGGGTGGGGGGAGGATGGCGTCCCTGCAGGTGGAAGTGTGTGTGGGGGGTGGGGGGAGGCAGGCGTCCCTGCAGGTGGGAGTGTGTGTGGGGGGCAGGGGAGGCAGGCGCTGGAGAAAATGTGAAGGGCATCCATCCCCAGCTCCCTTTGGGTAATTACACAGCTCTCACTGTGCTCCGCTGAATGGCTTTTGAAGTCAAGACGACAGCCGCCTGTGAGATTTCAAAGGGGGTTTCGACGTGCCGGCTTTTCAAGGGAGACATGGCAAGAAAAGGAGTGAGAAAGACAGACAGAGAGAGAGAGAGAGAAAGAGAGAGAGGATGTGTGAAAGAAAGTGAAACTGAATTCAATGGAGGGACAAGCGGAAGAGAAGCGGCAACAACAGTTGAGAGAAGCGCAGAGCCAGTGGTGAAAGCCAAGTGTTGAAAAGAAAACAAACCAAAAATTGAGAGAGAGAGAGGGAGAGAGGGAGAGAGAGACAGAGAGAGATTGATAGAGAGGATGGCAAAGAGGCATGCTCTAAATGTAAAGGTCACTTCCAGGCACAGCGGTGGGGGAAGGCTGTGGGTAATCCTCCCCAACTGATGAGCAGCATATGCAGCCTGATCAGAGGATGACAGGTGCACCTGCCAGGGATGAGGCATTGAGTCATGTATAAACACTCACACACAAA